>NC_072465.1:29386853-29414353 GCF_027596085.1 Anoplopoma fimbria | reverse complement strand
CTCCTCTGTCCTCACATCCTCTGTCCTCACCTCCTCTGTCCTTACATCCTCTGTCCTCACCTCCTCTGTCCTCTGTCCTCACCTCCTCTGTCCTCACCTCCTCTGTCCTCTGTCCTCACCTCCTCTGTCCTCACCTCCTCTGTCCTTACATCCTCTGTCCTTACATCCTCTGTCCTCACCTCCTCTGTCTCTCATCCTCTGTCCTCACATCCTCTGTCCTTACATCCTCTGTCCTCACCTCCTCTGTCCTTACATCCTCTGTCCTCACCTCCCTGTCCTCTGTCCTCACCTCCTCTGTCCTCTGTCCTCACCTCCTCTGTCCTCACCTCTGTCCTCACCTCCTCTACATCCTCTGTCCTCACATCCTCTGTCCTCACCTCCTCTGTCCTTACATCCTCTGTCCTCACATCCTCTGTCCTCACCTCCTCTGTCCTTACATCCTCTGTCCTCACCTCCTCTGTCCTCACCTCCTCTGTCCTCACATCCTCTGTCCTCTGTCCTTACATCCTCTGTCCTTACATCCTCTGTCCTCACCTCCTCTGTCCTTCATCCTCTGTCCTTACATCCTCTGTCCTCACATCCTCTGTCCTCACCTCCTCTGTCCTCACCTCCTCTGTCCTCACATCCTCTGTCCTCACCTCCTCTGTCCTTACATCCTCTGTCCTCACCTCCTCTGTCCTCCTCTGTCCTTACATCCTCTGTCCTCACCTCCTCTGTCCTCTGTCCTCACCTCCTCTGTCCTCACCTCCTCTGTCCTTACATCCTCTGTCCTTACATCCTCTGTCCTCACCTCCTCTGTCCTCACCTCCTCTGTCCTCACATCCTCTGTCCTCACATCCTCTGTCCTCACCTCCTCTGTCCTTACATCCTCTGTCCTCACCTCCTCTGTCCTCTGTCCTCACCTCCTCTGTCCTCACCTCCTCTGTCCTCACCTCCTCTGTCCTCACCTCTGTCCTCACCTCCTCTGTCCTCCTCTGTCCTCACCTCTGTCCTCACCTCCTCTGTCCTTACATCCTCTGTCCTCACATCCTCTGTCCTCACCTCCTCTGTCCTTACATCCTCTGTCCTCACCTCCTCTGTCCTCACCTCCTCTGTCCTCACATCCTCTGTCCTCACCTCCTCTGTCCTTACATCCTCTGTCCTCACCTCCTCTGTCCTTACATCCTCTGTCCTTACATCCTCTGTCCTTACATCCTCTGTCCTCACCTCCTCTGTCCTCACCTCCTCTGTCCTCACATCCTCTGTCCTCACCTCCTCTGTCCTTACATCCTCTGTCCTCACATCCTCTGTCCTCACCTCCTCTGTCCTTACATCCTCTGTCCTCACCTCCTCTGTCCTTACATCCTCTGTCCTTACATCCTCTGTCCTTACATCCTCTGTCCTCACCTCCTCTGTCCTCACATCCTCTGTCCTCACATCCTCTGTCCTCACCTCCTCTGTCCTTACATCCTCTGTCCTCACCTCCTCTGTCCTCACCTCCTCTGTCCTTACATCCTCTGTCCTCACCTCCTCTGTCCTCACATCCTCTGTCCTTACCTCCTCTGTCCTCACATCCTCTGTCCTCACATCCTCTGTCCTCACCTCCTCTGTCCTCACATCCTCTGTCCTTACATCCTCTGTCCTCACATCCTCTGTCCTCACATCCTCTGTCCTTACCTCCTCTGTCCTCACCTCCTCTGTCCTTAGATGTCATGTGTGCAGAATGAACACTTTCAATGTTTATGACATAAATGATTCATATAATCAGAGTAACGAAGGAAACATTAAGACTACTTATAAAAACATCAACGACAACAGTAGAATTAAATGACAATAGTAGAATTAAAGGACAATAGTAGAATTAAATGACAATAGTAGAATTAAAGGACAATAGTAGAATTAAATGACAATAGTAGAATTAAAGGACTATAGTAGAATTAAATGACTATAGTAGAATTAAATGACAATAGTAGAATTAAATGACAATAGTAGAATTAAATGACTACAGTAGAATTAAAATAGTGATATAATGAATCACAGTTTTGTGTGTGTGTGTGTGTTACTCACTGTTGTGTGTGTGTGTGTGTGTGTGTGTGTGTGTTACTCACTGTGTGTGTGTGTGTGTGTGTGTGTGTGTGTTACTCACTGCTGTGTGTGTGTTGTAGCTGGGTGGCTGGTCGGAGCGGCCTCCTCCCACCATGGAGGCAGGAGGGAAGGACTGTGAGGAGGAAACGCTGCAGACGGCCTTCAAGAAGCTGAGGGTCGATGCTGAGAGGTAAATAACAGCAACATGCACCTGACGGAAGAAAAGACGGGATAATATAAGATATCTACTGTGGAAGGAGATAAAAACACAATAAGTTGATCCACTTGAGTGACTTGAGCAAAATGTGTAGCTTTCTATTATAAACGAGAAGTAAAAAATGGAGCCTGATTTAAAAAATATATATATATATAATGCAGGATTATCAGGTAAACAAGAACAGACTCACACTATGTGAGTTCATTTCTGTTTTTAGGGTTTATGAGCCAATGACAGCCAGAGTATCAATGTTCAGGTTACTCTGTCTCACTTTTGCTGCGATAAAGTTACATTACAGACATTACAGACATTACATTACATTACAGACATTACATTACAGACATTACATTACAGACATTACGGTCATTTAGCAGACGCTTTTATCCAAAGCGACTTACAATAAGTGTCTTCAACATAGGTATTCAAGAGAACTACTAGTCACCAGAAGTCATAAGTGCATCTCCTTTCTTAAACAAGCATCTTAAAGCATAAACCAGAGCAAAAGTATAGAAACAAACTATTACAAATACAATAAGTGCAACAAACTAATATGAATACAATAAGTGCAACAA
The DNA here is from genome assembly GCF_027596085.1 of Anoplopoma fimbria. Lineage (NCBI taxonomy): Eukaryota > Metazoa > Chordata > Actinopteri > Perciformes > Anoplopomatidae > Anoplopoma > Anoplopoma fimbria. The sequence goes on along the minus strand of NC_072465.1, from coordinate 29,411,500 downwards.
ACTAATATGAATACAATAAATGCAACAAACTAATATGAATACAATAAGTGCAACAGACTAATATGAATACAATAAGAGCAACAAACTAATATGAATACAATAAGTGAAACAAACAAATACAATAAGTGCAACAAACTAATACAATAAGTGCAACAAACTAATATGAATACAATAAGTGCAACAAACTAATACAATAAGTGCAACAGACTAATATGAATACAATAAGTGCAACAGACTAATATGAATACAATAAGTGCAACAGACTAATATGAATACAATAAGTGCAACAAACTAATATGAATATAATAAGAGCAACAGACTAATATGAATACAATAAGTGCAACAGACTAATATGAATACAATAAGTGCAACAGACTAATATGAATACAATAAGTGCAACAAACTAATATGAATACAATAAGTGCAACAAACTAATATGAATATAATAAGAGCAACAGACTAATATGAATACAATAAGAGCAACAGACTAATATGAATACAATAAGAGCAACAGACTAATATGAATACAATAAGTGCAACAAACTAATATGAACACAATAACTTAAACAGATTAATATGAATACAATAAGTGCAACAAACTAATACAATAAGTGCAACAAACTAATATGAATACAATAAGTGCAACAGACTAATATGAATACAATAAGAGCAACAGACTAATATGAATACAATAAGTGCAACAGACTAATATGAATACAATAAGAGCAACAGACTAATATGAATACAATAAGTGCAACAGACTAATATGAATACAATAAGAGCAACAGACTAATATGAATACAATAAGTGCTCAGCGGAAGGCTCAAGTTCCTTAGAAGTTTCCGTGTTTCTCGTTTTCTTTCCAGTTTACCGGGAGCTGTGAGCGTGTCGGAGGCGTTGACTCCCAGAGCGGCGTCACGCGCTTGTCTCGACGCCAGCGGAGCGAAGCCCAAACTCGGCTGCCCGAAGGACAACTGGCATGGGTAGGTTGAGCTGGTGGAAGTGTCGAACCGTGAACAGAGGGTTTACATTTCAGACTGTGGAGAGAAGTAGGCAGATTACGTTTGTTAAATTGTCAACAGCTGAGGCCTTGAGTGGAACACAACTACGTGTTGAAAGCTTCTGCTTGACCTTTTTTTAAAACCTCCTGGTGTTGTGTGAATCCATGACCCGCCTGGTGAAGGTTCTGGGTATGAAAAGGTACCGCTGTCTGACGGAGGGAACCAAGTTGAACCAAAACACATTCTGTACATTTTTTAAGTGGCTCATAATACATTTTAGATATGGTTTGTGATTTTAAAAAAGGCAACTTGACATTATGCACAAACTTTAGTCTGATCTGTAGCCTGATATGGTAAAAAATTTGTATTTCTAATTGAATAGTCCCATATAGCTTGATATTAATACATAAAGAAAATAATCTATGCATTTTATGATAAAAAATAACTTGGCTATTGATAGTTTATGTACTCATATTGACATTTAGAAAGCCATACAAGCCAAGAATTATATATCAAACAAATGCAACTTGAAGGTGTTTCTCATTTACATAAAACCTGCAGATTTTCAGTAGCTTGATATGGTAAAGTTTAAAACACAGAGTTGTTATACACTGAAAAGATGATTTAATGAGCAATTTGAAGGCAGATTAAGAAGTGATTTTCCTTTTTTTAAAATGTTTTAAACAATAATATAAACTAAAAATAATCCCTCTCAATCATCACTCCCGATGGAGTAGAAGTGTGTGTCGGTGTCTCTGTGTTTCTGGAATAAATACGTAGCGGACCAGGTCAGATCGAAGGTTGAAAAGCTCCAAATATGACGAACACAGCACACAAAAAAAGGCTTTCTGTGTCCTCTAACCTTCTCTGCGAGCGCTCATTTTTAATATCCATCGAGCCGATCACACAGCTGTCATGTTTATTTCGTTGGACGACGTCTCTATAAAAGTATGATTTTTGTCTGTACTTTGTTACCAAATGTTGGCCGTTAAGTTTATTTTAAAAAAGGATGAAGAAGAAGATATTTAGCTTTATTTTTAATTTTTTAATGCTCACTGTAAATTAGGTGGAAGTTCTAGTTTGGACAGTTTTCACACAGAAACAGCGTTTTATTAATTAGAGCATTAAGTGTAGACGTAGGCTGATTAGCTGCATAGACTTCTTTTTTAAACCCCAAAATCAGATTATTAATCCTACATAATGTTTCATGTTTATTTTCTCCATCCCTCTCTCCTCTGGCCTTCCTCTTCCTCTCTCCCCTCCATCTTTAGCTGCATGAGGAAAACTTCTAGAGGAGCATCCAGAACGCAGCGACGTCGGCGGTCCAAGTCCCCCATCCTCCACCCTCCCAAGTTCACCTACTGCAGCGCCGCGACAGCCTCCGCTTTGTCGACCCCTAGTGGTTGCCTGAAGCACCAGCGCCTGACCGTACCCGAGCCGGCGGAGCCTCGTGCCGCCGTCGACGGAAGAACGGCCCTGACTGTAGCCGTCCCAGCCCAGACAGAGCTCTCTTCCTCGGGCACTCCAGGCCACATCCCCCCTCTGGTTTTTGGATCTTGTGCTAGCTATGAGACACGTGTTGGAGCCGTGCTACAAGACATCCCCGCTGTCATTGTTTCTACCGCTGCGACGACAACATCCACGCCTGACGGAGGACGCTCTGCAGACGGAGACAAGTCGAGCAATGAAAGCGGCCCGGAGAAAAGTCCCTGTGAGGGAGCAGAGTCCACAGCTGGAGCACCAACACCTCAGATATCCAGAGAAGCCGCTGACTTCAGAGCGTTGTCCGAGCTCCACGACGGCGGCTCCGTGGAGGCTCCCCACGTTCCCTGCTCCTGTGCCCAGGAGGAGACGGGCCCAGGGGCCGAACCTCAATGCCAGTGTCGGTCCCTCCATCAGGGCTGGCACGGCGTGGAGGTGTACTCCTTCACGGGGCTCCGCAACGTCATATCGGAGTGCGAGAGGAGCCTGCCGGGCCGCGAGGTGGCGCCCAGAACTGTCAGTACCAACAGCAACGCCGCCGCAGCTTCACCTCCGTCATCCACGTCGTCGGGCTCCCCCCGCTCGTGTTCGGAGCAGGCGCGGGCCTACGTGGACGACATCACGATAGAGGACCTTTCTGGCTACATGGAGTATTACCTCTACATCCCCAAGAAGATGTCACACATGGCTGAAATGATGTACACTTAAAAGATAATATAATATCATAAGGAAATGATGTGATAGAGAGTTTTGTTTTTCTGTTGTTGAGGGAAAAGGTGGCCTCGAAGGAATGTCAGTAGCGGGTAGAAGAATGGATCAGGCATGAAAGTTGTCATTTAAATGTACAACGTTGGCTGATTTTAACCCAGGTTGAAATGTTTCCATTGTCCCCTGCCCTCTGTTTAACCCCCCCCAATCATTTTAGCAAAACTGACAGAAGCAAAATCCCATCTATTCCTCATTTGTTTTGACTTTCAGCCTTCATTTGTTTTGTGCTACATTTAAATTGTCAGTTGCCAAGGCTCTTGGTGCAGGGACTTGCAGGAGGAGATGATTGATGCAAACTTGTTTTGACCCGTGAGAGTCGCCTGTCTGGATTTAATTTCACTCAATAAAGAAGCAAACTGCTTTTGTTGGGAAAGTGTGTCATCGTCTCTTCAGTCAATGTAGAAAACGCAACTAAAATTGAACATCACATGTATTGATTCCAGGCAGCAAACCTCCAGTTTTACCGAGTGAACCAGAAGTGTAGTGTCTTAAAGCTGCATTCTCTCTCCTGTCCATCAGGGGGCGACTCCTCTGGTTGTATAGAAGTCTATGAGAAAATGACTCTACTTCTCTCTTGATTTATTCCCTCAGTAAACATTGTAAACATGAGTTTATGGTCTCAATCTCTAGTTTCAAGTCTTCTTCAATACAGCATGATGTTCATTTAGTAAATGATGCTCCATTTAGAGTCAAACAGACCATAAAGCAGGGGATGCTTTAGGGCGGGGCTACACACTGATTGACAGGTCGACACCAGAGACTTATACGGCGTCTCTACGTCACTCCTCCTCAGTCCTTATATGGTAAGTTCCGTTCACTGGTTGCAAAAAGTCAAGATGGCGACGGCAAAATCGCCTAACTCAAGGCTTCAAACATCAGTCCACAAACCAATCGGTGACATCACGAAGACTACGTCCACTTCTTATACACTGTCCATAGTTAGAACTGAATACAGTTGTTCAGTACAGCGGAGGCTCCACCCAGTTCAGTTTCATTCTACCTGAGTTGGCTGTGGCCCCTCCTCCTCAATGTGGGGGCCCAGGTGATAAGAGTAGGTTGGCTGTGGCGACTAACATGTAAGCAGTCAGTATCAGTGTGGTTGGGTCGATGTTATGTCTCAGCAGGGCTTGCATTTATCAGGCTCCACCCACTTTACCCCTAGAGTCCAGAAGAGGGCGGAGCCTGTGTGAGTTAGAACTGAGGTTACGTTATTGTAACCTTAGTTCTGTAAGCACAGGCAGAGCCCTCTAACGAAGGAACCCTGAGGAGGCTGTAGGATGTCAGGCTGCTCTCATCCAGCATTCGTATCAAAAGCTACGGAAAACAAAGCGCTGTAATTCGTAGATATCCCAGAAATAGTTTAGTATGTTATCCACATAATCATGAACCAGGAAATATAAAGGCCCCTAAAGCACTCACAGGGTGGGAGGGAGTTGAGGTGGATGGGTCCAACAAACAGAGATGTTTCAGCCAGGAGACGTCTGTTCGTTCCAAGTGTGAAACGAAAAGTCAGCGTTAAGGTAACTAAGTACTTCAGTAACGCAGTTCCATGTTTTTTTTTTAATCAAACCATGATTTTTTCCTTAACCTAACTAAGAGGTGTTGTTGACTAAACTGAGCTTCCTGTGAAGAAGGAAGTTTATTTTGAAAAGAAACGTATGCATGTTCAAAGTGTAAATTGACACGTGTTACTGAAGTTTCGTAGTAAAACTCAGATCATAAGAACCGTTGTTTGAGGATACGTTGCAGGCAGAGGTGCTTGTCATTAATCAATTCATTAAAAATCACTTTATGATCAAAGAAAACCAAAAAACTTTCATCAATCCATTAATTATTACATGTGAACCCTTACATACATTATTCATTACTGCACATACAACCCTTCAGTAACAATATTCCACATTAACCCTTTCCCTTGATGTTCCACGGTTCCTCATTCAAAGAATACTCTCAGGAGTTTACTATATTATATTTTAACTCCTCCTCTACATTCTACATACGTTCAGACTTCCTTTAGACACAAACATAAATGTTGCAACAGCCTGCTGCACTCTATCAGTCCACATATCCAGCTGGAAAAAAACAACACTTGAATGAAACACACAGTGTTGCATGTAAAACAACGACATTCAGCAGAGGAAGTCTGACAAAGCTCCACCCCTCATATGACTCATTTGAAACAAACCAGGAAACAGTTTATTATTCGTCCTCACTAAAGAGAGACACACAGACTGAAAACCAGACGATCAGATTCATCTTCAGAACAAACTAACAACTTCATCTGAGTGAGTTCAGCTACAGGAGAGAAAAGAGGAAAACTACAACACTGCTGCTTCAACCTGCTGACACTCCACACACTGAACGTGAGTTTGACTAAAAACACGACTCAAAGTGAAAGTAGATTTCAGTGAAGTTAGTAGAGGAGGGAGGTGGAGCCATGACTGACTGTTCTTTCTGTCTGCTGTGTTTCCAGCTTCACTCAGAGACAAAATGGCTTCCAGATCAGAGGAGGATCTCTGCTGTCCGGTCTGTCATGAAGTCTTTAGAGATCCTGTTGTTCTGTCATGTAGCCACAGCTTCTGTAAAGACTGTCTGAAGAGCTGGTGGAGAGAGAAACCAACACAGGAGTGTCCAGTTTGTAACAGAATATCTTCAAAGAAAAACCCACCTCGTAACCTGGTGTTAAAGAACCTGTGTGAGAGTTTCTTACAGGAGAGAGATCAGAGAGCTTCAGAGGCTCTCTGCAGTCTGCACTCTGAGAAACTCAAACTCTTCTGTCTGGACCATCAGCAGCCAGTGTGTGTCGTCTGCAGAGATTCAGAGAAACACACCAACCACAGATTCAGACCCATCGATGAAGCTGCTCAACAACACAAGAAGAAACTTCAGGAAACTCTGGAGCCCTTAAAGGAGAAGTTAAAGGTTTGTGAACAAGTTAAAGTGAAGTTTGATCAAACAGCAGAACACATGAAGGTCCAGGCCCGACGCACAGAGAGGCAGATTCAGGATCAGTTTAAGAAGCTCCACCAGTTTCTAGAGGAGGAAGAGGAGGCCAGGATGGCTGCACTGAGGGAGGAAGAGGAGCAGAAGAGTCAGATGATGAAGGAGAAGATGGAGGCTCTGAGCAGAGAGATAGCAGCTCTTTCAGACACAGTCAGAGCCACAGAGGACGAGCTGAGAGCTGAAGACGTCTCATTCCTCAACAACTACAAGGCTGCAGTGGAAAGAGTCCAGCAGCGCCCCCTGCTGGAGGATCCACAGCTGCTCTCAGGAGCTCTGATAGACGAGGCCAAACACCTGGGCAACCTGACCTTCAACATCTGGAACAAGATGAAGGACATGGTCTCCTACACTCCTCTGGTTCTGGACCCAAACACTGCTGATCCAAACCTCATCCTGTCTGAAGGTCTGACCAGTGTGAGAGGAGGAGAGAGACAGCAGCTTCCTGATAATCCAGAGAGGTTTGATTATTACTGGTCTGTTCTGGGCTCTGAGGGCTTTAACTCAGGGACTCACAGCTGGGATGTTGATGTTGGAGACAGTATATACTGGGAACTGGGTGTGTTAGCAGAGTCTGTCCAGAGGAAGGGAGACATACAGTCTGGATTATGGAGAATATGGTTCTATGAAGGTAAATACTCAGCACAGTCACCACCAGGTCCAGTCACTGATCTCAAAGTGCAGAAGAAGCTCCAGAGGATCAGAGTGAATCTGGACTGGAACAGAGGAAAGCTGTCGTTCTCTGATCCTGATACTAACACACACATACACACCTTCACACACACTTTCACTGAGAGGATGTTTCCAATCATTACCACTCTTGATAAACTGAAGATATTACCGATGAAGATCAGTGTGACAGTGGAACAGAGCAGTTAGAGATAAAGAGGATGATTATTATCATTATGTTTATGTTTTAAAGCCTTAAAGGGTTATTATTGTTTTCATTCTCTTTTTGTTTTTTATATTGACAATCAGCTTTTTATTTCTATTGTCTACCTTTTAATACGTAACAATATATCACTTAGTTTCTCATGTTTTGGTTTGTTTAGCCGTTCTCGTCCTCGACAGCCGAGGTCAGAGACTTTATGTTGTTTTATTGTTTTCATGTTGTTCGTCCGGTTCCATTCTCATGAATGTGAAATATCAGAAACTTCCATTCATTGGTTTAAGAAAAAAAAACAGCATGGCTTTGAATTGCTTTTCAGACAATCATAATCATAACCGCTGCTCTTATTCTTCAAGAAACACCTTTTTTACTCTAGTTTGATAAATTCTGACTTGCTTTCAGCTTGGGGTTAATTATGAGTATGATGATATACTTTAACGTTTAATTCCATAACCCTTTAGAGTTTAAAATTCATGAAGGCAAACAGTTGTGTAAACATTCATTTTTTTTATTATTTTGCTGCATTGCTCAGTCTTTTGAAAAAATAAATTTGACTCTTACTGCAAAAACCTGTGTTATTTTATTTGACTACTTTAATATCTCCAGTGAAATGAACAGGAAACATATTGTACTTAAATACAGTTTTAGGTACTTGAACTTATAATAATTATAATAAATAATAAAAAGAATATATATGTATGTAAAATAAATATAAGGGGAGGTAGTAGCCTATATAAATAAATTAAACTGATCACCAAGTGATGAACACATTAATGCATCAATAATTATAATCCAATCATATCAAACATTATTACACTGAAATGGGCCTTTTTGCTTAATATATATACATGTTTTACTTATGGTACTTTGAGTGTAGTTTGATGCTAATACTTTTGTACTTGTACGTAAGTAAAACAAGATCTTATTACTTCCATCGCTGCAGTAAATATATAAATAGGGAGGAAATAAAAACAATCTTCAGAATATAAAAGAATCAAACATCTATCATGCGGTACTCTTGATGAAGAAGGAAACAAGAAAGGATCAAAATCAATGAGGCACAACCAGATTAAATAACAAAATGTTTCTTCCTTGACAAAAACCTGGTGCCTACATTACCCACAATGCAACTTTACTGTGAGATGAGCAGCAGCCTACATAGGTCTGGTAAGCTACCTAACTCCACACCTTCAGATTTATTCACGTTTCAACCTTGTCGTCTTCAGATCCAAATAGGCGGCAACTTCATGTTCTGTCGAGTGAATCCCAAGCTTCATGTGTCAGAGCTGCATTCTCTCTCCTGTCCACCAGGGGGCGACTCCTCTGGTTGTATAGAAGTCTATGAGAAAATGACTCTACTTCTCTCTTGATTTATTCCCTCAGTAAACATTGTAAACATGAGTTTATGGTCTCAATCTCTAGTTTCAAGTCTTCTTCAATACAGCATGATGTTCATTTAGTAAATGATGCTCCATTTAGAGTCAAACAGACCATAAAGCAGGGGATGCTTTAGGGCGGGGCTACACACTGATTGACAGGTCGACACCAGAGACGTATACGGCGTCTCTACGTCCCTCCTCCTCACTCCATATATGGTCACTTCTGTTCATAGGTTGCAAAAAACATCAACATGGCAGACGTAATCCAAGATGGCGACTGAACAGATCTGATCCTGCTGCTTGTAGTTCTTAAAGCTCACTGACTGTCAAAGAAATGTGAAGATTTAACAGCTAAAGTGACTTATTGTTTATTTTTGATATATTGTTTTTGATATTTGTATTTGTTTAGAATGTGCTGCTTCTTGTTGTTTCTTCAGGTGCTGATCCAGGAACAGCTACACGCTGAACACACACTCAGTGTCCAGTTTATTAGGGACAGCAGCTCCTGTTCCTTCATCATTTAATGCCAACGTTTGAATAAAACATGAAGAATGTTGCTGATGTTTCTGTGTTTTGATAAAAGAAACAAACTACAAACAAAAACACTTCTGATGTTTCAACATGTTTCTCATCTGCTCCACAGATTTATGATGAATCTTCTTCATTGAGAGTTATGTAGTGTGATTTATTTTAGAGGTTTTATTAAATAATAATATCAAAATATATAATGATGATTAATATCTCAATTATGAATCATAAACCCATAAATCAGTATAAAATAATGATGGTACTCGGCTTCCACAATAAGACGTCATTAATATAAGTAAGAGCATTTTATATTATTTATTATTTGATGTCATCCTTAACTACAACTCCCATGAAGCACCGGGAGCCAAAGTTTATCAGGGCGTCGACTTCCTGCCAATAAACGCGCTGCTGTTTACTCACAAGTATTCACATCCTGTACTGCAGTAAAAGTACTAATACTTCACTGAAACACACTAGAACAGTACAAGTACTGCGTTCAAAAACCTGACTGAAGTAAAAACTGTGGTCAAGTCAGCTGACACTGAAATGTTAGTGCGCCTCTATACTAACATTCACGGTAAACCACACTGAAATGTTAGTGCGCCTCTATACTAACATTCACGGTAAACCACACTGAAATGTTAGTGCGCCTCTATACTAACATTCACGGTAAACGACACTGAAATGTTAGTGCGCCTCTATACTAACATTCACGGTAAACACTGAAATGTTAGTGCGCCTCTATACTAACATTCACGGTAAACCACACTGAAATGTTAGTGCGCCTCTATACTAACATTCACGGTAATGTTAGTGCGCCTCTATACTAACATTCACGGTAAACACTGAAATGTTAGTGCGCCTCTATACTAACATTCACGGTAATGTTAGTGCGCCTCTATACTAACATTCACGGTAAACAACACTCGACGTGAGACAACTTCAGGTTTTCAAAATAAGATGTCAACAAAGAGTATGTACAAATATATGGAAATAAGATTAATTTATTATATTCACATTAAGAATGAAACCAGTTACCTGCATCACGTGACTGACTAACATTTTCACTGTACCAATTGTATATTATATTTCATATTTAACAAAGTAATAACTCCTACATTTGTACCTTCAAATAGGTAATTTCTTTAATTTTTAAAGGTGCTATCAAAATACTTTTCTCAATAATTCCAGACAATACCTGATGTATATGTGTTCAAACTAAAAATCAAACATTTTTAATGTACCAATTAAAAGATATTTCAAAGTAAATGTCCTACATTAGAACAGTCCAAAAATATATAAAGTATCTCTGAACACACTCACTGAAAATCAAACGTTTTTATTGTAGTAGTTTAAATGTTTTAGAAAGTTAAAGTCACACATTTGAACAGTGAATTAGTTACATTAATGAATATTTAAGGTGCTATGAAAAAAAAATCTCAATAATTGCGGATAATGACTCATACATTTGTTTGCAGGACATCTCTGTTTACACCAATAATGAAAATCAAACATTTTATAATGCACCAATAGGAGATTTTACAACAAACAGGCAGAATATAGGTTTTACACCACCAACCCTTTGTACACACAGACAAAGATAGAAGTTTAGCAAAGGAACAACAATAAAAAGATAACAACATAGCACATACTTTTTGTGGAATACTTGTCCACACAGACAGCAGTTCCATCCAGATGTGTTTACTGTTTGAAACTTGGCTGAGTCCATCTGGAGGCATCGGCTATGAACCCAGCAGAGCAGCTGTCACAGTGAACCTGAAAAAGGACAAATTCACCTCCTTTACTTGATAAAGAACACGGTTAAATGCTGTTTAGTCATTTTAAATGTTGCTTCTCAAAAGCAGGCTTTATCCAAACTTCTGTAACAGTTTCTGTAACTGCCCACGTTTACATGTGATTATCTTAACAAAGACTATTTGATTATTTCAACATTACTTCTGCTTCGTTTATAATGTGATCACTTCCTCATAATGTTACTGAAGAGATCTATGCCCTGCAACAAAAGGCCTGACAAGAAACAAACAGGTATTCAATGGCAATATACAGTAACGGAAACACCACAAAAGCATATTATATATTTTTATAAGCTTCCTGGTTCACTGGCATAAGATACACTATAATGTTGAATGATTATAACAGCACCAATTATGGTCAAACAAACAGGATCTTTTGAGAAAATACTTTTTAATGCACATCAAATATTCAGAAATTTGCTTTTTTTTAGTGCACAAATATAGGAATTTTACTTTGAGAGATCTCTTAATTGGTACAGTAAAAACGCTTGATTTTCTTTACAAGTATAGTCAAAGATGTCCTGAACACATATGCATCAGTCATTGTCTGGAATTATTGAGAAAACTATTTTTATAACACCTTAAAATTCATGAATTAGCTTTTTAAATGAACAAATATGGGACTTTTAATTTGGAAAATCTTTAAATTGTCACAGTAAAAATGTTTGATTTTCCATTTTGGTCGAGTCAGAGATGTCCTCAAAAGAAATATATCTGTCACTCTCTGGAATTACTGAGAAAATACTTTTAGAGCACCTTAAATATTCAGTTATTAGATATTTCTCCCTACAAATTTAAGACTTTTCCTTTTGAAAGATATTTTAATTGGTGCAGTAAAAACGTTTGATTTTCTTTATAAGTTTAGTCAAAGATGTCCTGAACACTTAAATATTATTTGTTGTCTGGAATTATGGATAAAAAATCTTTTTATAGGACCTTGGATATTAAAAAATAAGCTTTTTAAATGCACAAATGTAGAACTTTTAATTTGAAAAATACCTTAATTGGTACAGTAACAATGTTTGATTTTCAGTATGGGAGGAGTAAGAGATCTGCTGAGTAGATGTGAATCAGTCACAATGTTTCATTGTCAGTACAAGTTTAGTCAGAGATGTCCTGAATAAGTATCCATCAGTCATTGACTGGAATTAAATGTAGGACTTTTACTTTGAAGTATCTGATAATTGGTAAATAAAAAATGTTTGACTTTTAGTTTGAGCGGAGTAAGACATTTCCTGAACACATGTACATCAGTTATTGTCTGGAATTATTGAGAAAAATGTTTTCATAGCACATTAAAAATGAAAGAAATTACCTATTTGAAGGTTGAAATGTTATTACTTTGTTAAATATGAAATATAATATTATTATAATAATGGTAATTAAATAATAATATTAATAATGTTATAATAAAGTTGATAATAATACAGGATAATGAAATAATTATGAAATATTAATGAAATAATAAAGAATAATAATGATAAATAATAATAATAGTAATAATAATAATAATAGTAATAATAATAATAATAATAATAATAATAATAATAAGAAGAAGAAGAAGAAGAAGAAGAAGAAGAAGAAGAAAGAAGAAATAATAATTCATTAATAATAATTATGATAATGGTAATGAAATTATAATAATATTAATAATAATGTTCATGAAAATGTTGATAATATTAATAATACAGGATAATGAAATAATTATAAAATATTAATTAAATAATTAAATAATGTTGGTGTTATTTTGTGACTTTGGTGAATCTGACTTAACCCTTTAAAAACACCAAAGTCACACAATAACACAAACAAACTAACCGATGGAGGCAGCAGTACACCAGCAACTTTGAGCTTAAATCACTGTTTTTCTCAATGGAGTCTGGTGGCTGAGAAAATATCCTAAATACAGCGTACACTCACACTGATATTGATTCTTTTAGTTGTCTAAAATATGTCCACAGCTCCATCTACTGTAGTGAAACACTGACTATGGAGAAGTTCCTCTTACAAACACTTCTAAACATCACTACTAACTTTTTAGGAAACAAAGTAAAGACATTGCTGGATCTGAAGTAATGGCAGATGAAAATAAAAAAAGGAGCAAGGATGGATAAGAGATGGATGGATCGATGTATTCAAATCAATTAAAAGTCTGTATACAATATAAAATCCCAACCAGTCAATATGATCAGACCTCGCACCAGTATGACAGATGAACACGTTATCGCCAGCAAAACCAAGAGACAAAATTTCTCTTATTCCTCTTTTCCTGCATGCAAACAGAGTGAAAACACACTCACACACCTTTCAAAAAACAACTGGAATGGTTCAATTGATAAAAAACACCTAGCTATGTCAAATATACAGTCACAGAGGACGGGGGGCTGGCCGGGTACTCCCTCTCCCTCTGGGTGAGGAGGCTGTAGGATGTCAGGCTGCTCTCATCCAGCATTCGTATCAAACGCTACGGAAAACAAAGGCTCTATAATTAATAGATATCCCAGAAATAGTTTAGTATGTTATCCACATGATCATGAACCAGGAAATATAAAGGCCCCTAAAGCACTCACAGGGTGGGAGGGAGTTGAGGTGGATGGGTCCAACAAACAGAGATGTTTCAGCCAGGAGACGTCTGTTCGTTCCAAGTGTGAAACGAAAAGTCAGCGTTAAGGTAACTAAGTACTTCAGTAACGCAGTTCCATGTTTTTTTAAACCAAACAAAGATCTTTTCCTTAACCTAACTAAGAGGTGTTGTTGACTAAACTGAGTTTCCTGTGAAGAAGGAAGTTTATTTTGAAAAGAAACGTATGCATGTTCAAAGTGTAAATTGACACGTGTTACTGAAGTTTCGTAGTAAAACTCAGATCATACGAACCGTTGTTTGAGGATACGTTGCAGGCAGAGGTGCTTGTCATTAATCAATTCATCAAAAATCACTTTATGATTCAACAAAACCAAGAAACTTTCATCAATCCATTAATTATTACATGTGAACCCTTACATACATTATTCATTACTGCACATACAACCCTTCAGTAACAATATTCCACATTAACCCTTTCCCTTGATGTTCCACGGTTCCTCATTCAAAGAATACTCTCAGGAGTTTACTATATTATATTTTAACTCCTCCTCTACATTCTAAATACGTTCAGACTTCCTTTGAACACAAACATAACTATTACAACAGCCTGCTGCACTCTATCAGTCCACATAACAGCAATAAATCAGTACTTTGGACTGAGACACACCTCAGTGTTACAAGTGATCCAACAACATTCAGCAGAGGAGGTGTGACAAAGCTCCAACCCTCACCTGACTCACCTGAGACAAACCAGGAAACAGTTTATTATTCGTCCTCACTAAAGAGAGACACACAGACTGAAAACCAGACGATCAGATTCATCTTCAGAACAAACTAACAACTTCATCTGAGTGAGTTCAGCTACAGGAGAGAAAAGAGGAAAACTACAACACTGCTGCTTCAACCTGCTGACACTCCACACACTGAACGTGAGTTTGACTAAAAACACGACTCAAAGTGAAAGTAGATTTCAGTGAAGTTAGTAGAGGAGGGAGGTGGAGCCATGACTGACTGTTCTTTCTGTCTGCTGTGTTTTCAGCTTCACTCAGAGACAAAATGGCTTCCAGATTAGAGGAGGATCTCTGCTGTCCGGTCTGTCATGAAGTCTTTAGAGATCCTGTTGTTCTGTCATGTAGCCACAGCTTCTGTAAAGACTGTCTGAAGAGCTGGTGGAGAGAGAAACCAACACAGGAGTGTCCAGTTTGTAAGAGAATATCTTCAAAGAAAAACCCACCTTGTAACCTGGTGTTAAAGAACCTGTGTGAGCGTTTCTTACAGGAGAGAGATCAGAGAGCTTCAGAGGCTCTCTGCAGTCTGCACTCTGAGAAACTCAAACTCTTCTGTCTGGACCATCAGCAGCCAGTGTGTGTCGTCTGCAGAGATTCAGAGAAACACACCAACCACAGATTCAGACCCATCGATGAAGCTGCTCAACAACACAAGAAGAAACTTCAGGAAACTCTGGAGCCCTTAAAGGAGAAGTTAAAGGTTTGTGAACAAGTTAAAGTGAAGTTTGATCAAACAGCAGAACACATGAAGGTCCAGGCCCGACGCACAGAGAGGCAGATTCAGGATCAGTTTAAGAAGCTCCACCAGTTTCTAGAGGAGGAAGAGGAGGCCAGGATGGCTGCACTGAGGGAGGAAGAGGAGCAGAAGAGTCAGATGATGAAGGAGAAGATGGAGGCTCTGAGCAGAGAGATAGCAGCTCTTTCAGACACAGTCAGAGCCACAGAGGACGAGCTGAGAGCTGAAGACGTCTCATTCCTCAACAACTACAAGGCTGCAGTGGAAAGAGTCCAGCAGCGCCCCCTGCTGGAGGATCCACAGCTGCTCTCAGGAGCTCTGATAGACGAGGCCAAACACCTGGGCAACCTGACCTTCAACATCTGGAACAAGATGAAGGACATGGTCTCCTACACTCCTCTGGTTCTGGACCCAAACACTGCTGATCCAGAACTCATCCTGTCTGAAGATCTGACCAGTGTGAGACGAGGAGAGAGACAGCAGCTTCCTGATAATCCAGAGAGGATTGATGATTCATATAACTGGTCTGTTCTGGGCTCTGAGGGCTTTAACTCAGGGACTCACAGCTGGGATGTTGATGTTGGAGACAGTATATACTGGTTACTGGGTGTGTTAGCAGAGTCTGTCCAGAGGAAGGGATTCATAGAGTCTGGATTATGGAGAATATGGTTCTATGAAGGTAAATACTCAGCACAGTCACCACCAGGTCCAGTCACTGATCTCAAAGTGCAGAAGAAGCTCCAGAGGATCAGAGTGAATCTGGACTGGAACAGAGGAAAGCTGTCGTTCTCTGATCCTGATACTAACACACACATACACACCTTCACACACACTTTCACTGAGAGGATGTTTCCATTCATTAACACTGTTGATAAACTGAAGATGTTACCGATGAAGATCAGTGTGACAGTGGAACAGAGCAGTTAGAGATAAAGAGGATGATTATTATCATTATGTTTATGTTTTAAAGCCTTAAAGGGTTATTATTGTTTTCATTCTCTTTTAGTTTTTTATATTGACAATCAGCTTTTTATTTCTATTGTCTACCTTTTAATACGTAACAATATATCACTTAGTTTCTCATGTTTTGGTTTGTTTAGCCGTTCTCGTCCTCGACAGCCGAGGTCAGAGACTTTATGTTGTTTTATTGCTTTCATGTTGTTCGTCCGGTCCATTCTCATGAATGTGAAATATCAGAAACTTCTATTTATTGGTTTGAGAAAAAAAACAGCATGGCTTTAAATTGCTTTTCAGACAATCATAATCATAACCGCTGCTCTTATTCTTCAAGAAACACCTTTTTTACTCTTGTTTGATAAATTCTGACTTGCTTTCAGCTTGGGGTTAATTATGAGTATGATGATATACTTTAACGTTTAATTCCATAACCTTTGAGAGTTTAAAATTCATGACGCAAACAGTTGTGTAAACATTCATTTTTGTATTATTTTGCTGCATTGCTCAGTCTTTTGAAAAAATAAATTTGACTCTTACTGCAAAAACCTGTGTTATTTTATTGACTACTTTAATATCTCCAGTGAAATGAACAGGAAACATATTCTACTTAAATACAGTTTTTGGTACTTGTACTTGAGTATTCATAATAATAAAAAATGATATATATGTATGTAAGATAAATATCATAAGGGGAGGTAGTAGCCTATATGAATAAATTAAACTGATCACCAAGTGATGAACACATTAATGCATCAATAATTATAATACAATAATATCAAACATTATTACACTGAAATGGGCCTTTTTGCTTAATATATATATTTTTTACTTAAGGTGTAGTTTGATGCTAATACTTTTGTACTGTTACGTAAGTAAACCAAGATCTTATTATTTCCATCGCTGCAGTAAATATATAAATAGGGAGGAAATAAAAACAATCTTTACAATATAAAAGTTTAATTAAGCAGTAGAAAGTATTCTTAGCACCAAAGAAATTTGAAAAAAAAACGTTCTTGCTTTGTATGGAAGCCCATTTCTTTCACTTGTTTGTCGAACAAACAATGAAAAACTTTCTCATTATTTTGAGATATTTTGTCATTAAAATGAACTATAGGATCTTTTTTTTCATCCCAGTGGTAGAAATGGGTTTCAATAGCAAACAGATGAACGGTAAGTTTCATAAATATAACTGGTTAACAGAACGGTGAATATTCAAAATATACACATGCCAAAAAGTAAACGCAAAGATCTCTTTATTATCCAACAAAACCAAACAATGTTCTTCAATCCATTAATTATTATGTGGGAACCATTCCTTGTTACCACTTACATACATTATTCATTACTGCACGTACAACCTTTCTGCAATAATATTCCACATTAACCCTTTCCTTTGATGTTCCACGGTCCCCCATTGTCAGAATATTGCCAGGATTTCATTTAAATCGTTTTTAACAGTTTTACTGGTCTATATACAACCGTCGTTCAAACTACAGTAGAACCTGAACATAAGTTTTGCAACAGTCTGCTGCAGGCTTATCAGTCAACATATCCAGCTATAAACCTATACTTTGGACTGAGACACTCCTCAGTCCTCACCTGACTCACCTGAGACAAACCAGGAAACAGTTAGTTATTCTTCCTCACTAAAGAGAGACACCCAGACTGAAAACCAGACGATCAGAACATGTTGTTGGGTGAATGCACAAAGAATATGTACCATTCCACGTCCATTATTACCTAAAAGAAATACGTACAAAATAAAGGGTAAACGAATGCACTAATAAAGCACTTCTCTACTTTAACAGACGAGCGTAGCAACCTTCATTTCTACCTCTCCAACGATTCACACACACATAACCAAAGACTTCATCCTCTGATGTGCACACTCATGGCAATCAATCAAAAGAGTTGTTGAGATACGTCAGTCTGGAGCAGCAGGAGGTGAAGAAGAGGCAGAGACCAGAGACACTGCTGCTTCTGGGTCTGCTGGTGTGGATTTCTGCTGCGTTTGATGTCGATGTGGGATTTATATAATTATGAAACAGGTTTAGAATGTGTTTTTTACCATTAGGACAGTAATAAAAACAAATTTTTATAATTATTTAAAATGAAGCAATTCTTAATCTTTGTTTAAACTAAGTCCCCACTGCAGGGCTAATAAAGGATTATCTTATCTTATCTTATCTTAAGTTTATTTTATATTTTTTTATTTGTTTGCACTTATTAAATAAAAAGAAAGTGTAAATATGATTTAATTCAAATGTATTATATTAGCACAGCCCAATATCACAAATTTGCCTCAGAGAGTTTACAATCTGTACAACGTCTGACATCCTCTGTACTTGGTTCCTCCAATCGGAAGAGGAAAAACTTCCCAAAATAAAACTTTAACAGGATAAATATGATGCCAGAGTGAATAAAAAAGCATAAAAATAGACCAATTAAGATAGTTATATCAAAAAAGCATGCCCCGGACCCCACAACAGAGATGACTATAAGCTACAAAAGTAACACAGGAATTAAGATGAATCTATTATCGTTATTATTATTATTATTATTATTATTATTATTAATAATAATAATAATATTAATATTATTAATATTGTTAATATTATTATTAATATTATTATGAATCCTATTTCAAGAAACCTGGTTTCCACTGCAGGGTTAATCCAGGTGACACAACAAACACTAATAACACGAGAACACACAGTGTGTCAGGAAATTTTTTAAATCTGAGATCAAATTAGAAGTTTGAGGTGAGTCTGGACTTTTTTACAAGTAGCCTAAAATCAATTCCAATAACTTTTTTTATATGATTCATTAAAAAACTGAAATAAAAGGACAATAAAAGTAAAATGAAATAATGTATAAGCAAATAAAAGTAGCAGAAAATGAAATTCTAACAATAAAATAAATGCATCTGGCAAATGTCCTGTTTGATAATTCAAAGTTGTTGCATCTTATCAATCTGCATGTACAGTTTGCTCATTTTCTGCACTAATTCTACAAAGAAACTTCACATTAAGGTGCTTGAACCCACAAAGACATGATCACAAGCAGAGCCCTGCAACAAGCTTTAAGGAAAAAAAACCTCTGGTGGGAAAACAAGTGTGTCTTAATAAACTAAATACAAAAATCCAGGGAATGCAAATGTATAAAATCAACTTTTCAACTTTGCCACAAGGGTTCAGACAAAAAAACTAAACAGTAATGTGCCAGTTAAATCCTGTGGAAGATGACTGCAGTCTGTTTCCTTTCCTTTGCCTGCACTGCCCCCTAGTGGTCACTCATGTCCTGTACTGATATCAGTTACAAGTAGGAGATCAAACATGGGAGTGGACACAATAATGTGAACACGCTGCAGGAAAAATGCAATGCACTGCAACACTACAAACTGCATTCTCAAAAAGAACCACAGAGGTGATTCATCCTCCTTCTGACAGTGTTAGTTTATGTTACTCAGCTTCTAGATTATTTATGACCGCACATTGTGGATTTAAAAATAATTAAAATAAATAAAATGACATCACAGTGCATTATATGCTGGTGTAAAGGAGATAAAAACACATCTCGTTAGCTTTAGCCGTTAGCTAGCAGCTTTTAATAGAAGTATGCGGACGTCACCTGTGTTCCACCTGTCCTGGTAGTGAGGCTGCAATACCACGTTTGACCACACTCACCGGCCGACATGTAGCAGCCGTTACAACCCAGAGGGGCGCTGTTTCGCACGTTTGAGGAAACTACGTTTCCAGTACTTGACAAAGAAAACTGATTACTAATAGCAGTGGTGGAGGAAGTATCCAGATCCTTTACTTAAGTAAAAGTAAAAATACCACAAGGTAAAAAAAATACTTCATTGCAAGTAAATGTCTTGCATTGAAAGTATAAAGTATCTATATATAATCAAGAAAATGTACTTAAAGTAATAAAAGTAAAAGTACTCAGTGCAGAAAAATGTCCCTGTATTATTTACATATATTATATTAATAGATTTTTTAAACTTGTGTATTAATGTAAACGCAGAGTTTTCCTGTTTACTTATTTTGAATTATTAATGATTCTTTTTATTTTATTCTGCAGATTATTGTCTTGATTTCTATCGACTGCAACCTCAACATTACTTAAAAATAAAAATGAATAAAAGGAAAAGCATAAAAGCTTCACTCATTGGTGAAGCTGGAGTCATGAAATATTTTGGGCATTTCAAATGACTAAAACAATCAAATATAGTTTATTATTTTATGTATATATATTATATCAATAGATATTTTTTTACTCATGTATTAATGTAAAAGCTGAATTTAACTGTTGTAGTTGGTTGAGCTGAACTCCTTTTGAACTATTAACTAGTGATTATGTTTACAATTAATCTGATGATTATTTCCAAGATTTCTATCGACTGCAAGCTCCACATTATAAATAATAATAATAATAATAAAAGGAAAAATCTTAACATTAGTGAAACTGGAACCATGAAATATTTGTTTACATAACACATGACTAAAACAATCAAGATAGCTTTATTATTTCATTTTCTGTTAATAAACTTATCAATTCATTTGACTAATCATTTCAGCTTTACTTGTACATGTTGCACGTGTGGCATTAACTGTCAACCAGGAAATATATTATTGGTCATACCTAATAGGGATTTATATAATATATATATGGATCTATAGATTATAAGAATATGAGGAGTTCGTAGAGAAGAGAAAACTGTTCATTATATATTGATTTCAAGCTGTGTTGAATTTAGTCATTCAATAAGCTGCACAGATGAATATGCTTAATGTACTGCATTCAGTAGTGTAATGTAACTAAGTACATTTAGTCAACTAATGTACTTGAAAGCAGGGTTGGCAATCTTGTGAAACTAGAAAGAGTTCTCTAAAGAAGTATTTTACTCTTGTAATATTTTGAATTCCAGACTTTTGGTTGTAATTAAGTATTTTTTATCTCTACTTTTACTACAGTAAAGGATCTGAGTACTTCTTCCTTTATTAACTACGTGTTTAACAAACATATAATGGACAGAAAAACATCATGAAAAAGGTTTATTACATTTTATTTTTGATACAGAATACACGTTTCCATAATTTGACACAGAGAACAAACCCAAATCCAGGAATCTGTGTATGAAAACCGATTGTTGTCATTGGTTTGAGCTCAGGTCTGTGTGACGTCATCGGTTCATAACGCAGCGACACCAGTTCAGAGGAGACGGGAAAAGGGAACCCAGTGAGCATTTTTCTGTTGAAAAGACATCTAAAAGTGATTCAAAAGTGAAAGTTTATTCAACGTCTATTTGTAGACGTCTAATAGACGTTCACGTTCAGACCACATTTCAACGTGATTTGCAATAGTGCATTTGTAATCCTTAAGTTGAGCTAATAATGTTATATCATCATTTTCGAAACTTACTATGAAACCACATCCACATTTCTCAGTTGAAAGCCAATATTTTAAATATGGTCTAAACGTGAACGTCTAATAGACGTCTACAAATAGACGTCGAATAAACTTTCACTTTTGAACCACTTCTCAACGTCTTTTAGACATAAACATCTTTTAAACATATTTTCAACCTCAAAATGCTCACAGTAAAATATGTAGCATTTAAATACGTAGTCATAGTAACACATTAACAGTTTACACTGACAGGAAAAACAAGACCATCTGACACAGGCAACAATTAATTTGTTTTTATTCATACAACTACAATGAAATTGAAAATGCACGTAAAAAAATCTCCCATTTCTTCTTTAAATGTCGTTGTCAAAGCCTCCCAGCAGCCGGTTTCAGATGATCTGCCATAATTCAGATGTCTGTAAATTAAACAAGAATTAGAAAAACATATTCACTCTTGAACCAGTCTGTTCACCAGTGACCAGTCGTTTTTTAAAAGTATTTTCGAAAAGGTAACTTGTGTACTTCAGTAACGCAGTTCCATGTTTTTTTAAAAACCAAACGATGATCTTTTCCTTAACCTAACTAAGTGGTGTTGTTGCCTAAACTGAGCTTCCTGTGAAGAAGGAAGTTTAATTTGAAAAGAAACGTATGCATGTTCAAAGTGTAAATTGACACGTGTTACTGAAGTTTCGTAGTAAAACTCAGATCATACGAACCGTTGTTTGAGGATACGTTGCAGGCAGAGGTGCTTGTCATTAATCAATTCATTAAAAGTCACTTTATGATCAAACAAAACCAAGAAACTTTCATCAATCCATTAATTATTACATGTGAGTCCTTACATACATTATTCATTACTGCACATACAACCCTTCAGTAACAATATTCCACATTAACCCTCCCTTGATGTTCCACGGTTCCTCATTCAAAGAATACTCTCAGGAGTTTACTATATTATATTTTAACTCCTCCTCTACATTCTAAATACGTTCAGACTTCCTTTGAACACAAACATAAATGTTGTAACAGCCTGCTGCACTCTATCAGTCCACATAACAGCAATGAATCAGTACTTTGGACTGAGACACACCTCAGTGTTACAAGTGATCCAACAACATTCAGCAGAGGAGGTGTGACAAAGCTCCACCCCTCACCTGACTCACCTGAAACAAACCAGGAAACAGTTTATTATTCGTCCTCACTAAAGAGAGACACACAGACTGAAAACCAGACGATCAGATTCATCTTCAGAACAAACTAACAACTTCATCTGAGTGAGTTCAGCTACAGGAGAGAAAAGAGGAAAACTACAACACTGCTGCTTCAACCTGCTGACACTCCACACACTGAACGTGAGTTTGACTAAAAACACGACTCAAAGTGAAAGTAGATTTCAGTGAAGTTAGTAGAGGAGGGAGGTGGAGCCATGACTGACTGTTCTTTCTGTCTGCTGTGTTTTCAGCTTCACTCAGAGACAAAATGGCTTCCAGATCAGAGGAGGATCTCTGCTGTCCGGTCTGTCATGAAGTCTTTAGAGATCCTGTTCTTCTGTCATGTAGCCACAGCTTCTGTAAAGACTGTCTGAAGAGCTGGTGGAGAGAGAAACCAACACAGGAGTGTCCAGTTTGTAAGAGAAGATCTTCAAGGGAAGAACCACCTTGTAACCTGGTGTTAAAGAACCTGTGTGAGAGTTTCTTACAGGAGAGAGATCAGAGAGCTTCAGAGGCTCTCTGCAGTCTGCACTCTGAGAAACTCAAACTCTTCTGTCTGGACCATCAGCAGCCAGTGTGTCACATCTGCAGAGATTCAGAGAAACACACCAACCACAGAATCAGACCCATCGATGAAGCTGCTCAACAACACAAGAAGAAACTTCAGGAAACTCTGGAGCCCTTAAAGGAGAAGTTAAAGGTTTGTGAACAAGTTAAAGTGAAGTTTGATCAAACAGCAGAACACATGAAGGTCCAGGCCCGACGCACAGAGAGGCAGATTCAGGATCAGTTTAAGAAGCTCCACCAGTTTCTAGAGGAGGAAGAGGAGGCCAGGATGGCTGCACTGAGGGAGGAAGAGGAGCAGAAGAGTCAGATGATGAAGGAGAAGATGGAGGCTCTGAGCAGAGAGATAGCAGCTCTTTCAGACACAGTCAGAGCCACAGAGGACGAGCTGAGAGCTGAAGACGTCTCATTCCTCAACAACTACAAGGCTGCAGTGGAAAGAGTCCAGCAGCGCCCCCTGCTGGAGGATCCACAGCTGCTCTCAGGAGCTCTGATAGATGAGGCCAAACACCTGGGCAACCTGACCTTCAACATCTGGAACAAGATGAAGGACATGGTCTCCTACACTCCTCTGGTTCTGGACCCAAACACTGCTCATCCAAGACTCATCCTGTCTGAAGATCTGACCAGTGTGAGATTTGGAGAGGAACAGCAGCTTCCTGATAATCCAGAGAGGTTTGATTATTTCTGCTCTGTTCTGGGCTCTGAGGGCTTTAACTCAGGGACTCACAGCTGGGATGTTGATGTTGGAGACAGTACACTCTGGTTTCTGGGTGTGTTAGCAGAGTCTGTCCAGAGGAAGGGATTCATACAGTCTGGATTATGGAGAATATGGTTCTATGAAGGTGAATACTTAGCACGGTCACAATCAGGTCCATCCACTGATCTCAAAGTGCAGAAGGAGCTCCAGAGGATCAGAGTGAATCTGGACTGGAACAGAGGAAAGCTGTCGTTCTCTGATCCTGATACTAACACACACATACACACCTTCACACACACTTTCACTGAGAGGATGTTTCCATTCATTAGCACTGTTGATAAACTGAAGATGTTACCGATGAAGATCAGTGTGACAGTGGAACAGAGCAGTTAGAGATAAAGAGGATGATTATTATCATTATGTTTATGTTTTAAAGCCTTAAAGGGTTATTATTGTTTTCATTCTCTTTTTGTTTTTTATATTGACAATCAGCTTTTTATTTCTATTGTCTACCTTTTAATACGTAACAATATATCACTTAGTTTCTCATGTTTTGGTTTGTTTAGCCGTTCTCGTCCTCGACAGCCGAGGTCAGAGACTTTATGTTGTTTTATTGTTTTCATGTTGTTCGTCCGGTCCATTCTCATGAATGTGAAATATCAGAAACTTCCATTCATTGGTTTAAGAAAAAAAAACAGCATGGCTTTGAATTGCTTTTGAGACAATCATAATCATAACCGCTGCTCTTATTCTTCAAGAAACACCTTTTTTTACTGTAGTTTGATGAATTCGGATTTGCTTTCAGCTTGGGGTTAATTATGAGTATGATGA